>NC_057799.1:301785516-301807000 GCF_018294505.1 Triticum aestivum
GGTTTGAGATGCCGGTAGGGGGGAGGCGCGAGGGAGGGGGGATACTAAGGGGAAGGGGATGTGGTTGGAGGAATAAATTCTGAAATCGCGCTCCTAATGAATATTTCGGTGTGAAATTTGAAACTTGGGCAGGGAAACACACAACGCAGACGAAGCGCGTAAAATACTCGTGTGCGGGAAAAAAGAAAGTTGGCAGATCCCGTCTCCAAAAAAATGTACACGTGTACTTGATCTTTTTCGGTCAATGGTATGCCTGGTTTATTAGGAAATATCGCACAGGTAACTGATTTATGGGTCATTAACGCAAAAAATGCAGACAGGTACATCATAGAAATCGTGTGTTTTGTGATGTTCTAATGATTAACGCAAAAAAACGCACACGGGCACAAATGCTAATCAACGCTCAAAGGCCTCAAAGGATGCTCTTACCGACAATGTACGTTAATACTACAAACTTAAAGTACTAGTAGTAATTTGCTCTAATACTACAAACTTAAACTACTTCTCACATGCTGCCATCAGGGCATGCTGGCCATACGCCGGCGTTCTCTTTCCCGGCCTTGTAGGCAGCAGCCCACCGTGCTTCCATCTCCGCCAAGCTCTCCTCACCACGGCGTGCAGCCTCTTTTTTCTTGCGGCGGCGGGACTCTCTTTTCTTGACTGCTTTCTGCCTTTTCCGCTCCTTCTGTGCGGCTTTGGCTGCCTCTAGATCCACCACCCATTCGGCCATGGCAGCCTCAAAGTCCGCCCATGTAACTATCTGGCCGGCGGCGGCGATGAACTCGGCACAGCTAGATGCCATCGCTTCCTTACCATGTGCGCGGTCGCGGGCAGCGAGGAACGCGGCGCAGCGGGATGCCATCGCTTCCTTACCAGTTAGTGTGCGCCGCGATGCCATGGACGACACCTAGAGAGAGCTCTGGGACGGAGGGGCCGGGCAGCCGTACAGTGCGATGCTATTCAAGAGCTCAACCACAAACGACAACAGAAATTTGGCTTCCCTTACAATTTTGCTCGTTCATTATCGCACACGGTTCATCTCCGTCGCTTCCGGAAACAGTGTGTGTTGAGCCTATTGTGTGTTGCGTTATGATTGGCCTGAACCCCGGCCACGCGGATCGCGTGTGTGCACCGTTGGATGCGCCACGATTGAACGACAATCCACGTCCCTCACATCACACCCGTGCACCTGTAGCTGGATTGGATTTGTATGCGCTAAATGCCTAGAAAATGCACATAATCCCCTAAATATGGTAAATGAGCCCGGAAAAATGCCTAATTTGAACACGGTGATTTGCAGGGTGTATGTTCGTCGTAGAAAAAAACTCCAGGGCAAAGAACGAAGAAAATTTGGATTCCCCTTCAATCTTGAGGATTTCCCATTCGAAAGCATGGAACTTCCTGGGTGATGGTTCGATTTATGAAGGGCGTGCATGACAACATATGCCAAACCTTCTCAAATTTTTACCAAGGCATGGTGAGGTCATACCATGGCACCATGCGAGGCGTCATGTTTTTTAAGCATTTATTTCATTTTTTACAGTTGAAAACTCAATAAAGAGACATTTGTGGTTCACTATTGCCACACATTTCATTGATATATCTGTCCATTCCTTGTAAAAGGCATGAGAATTTACTAAATGGCACGAGCATAGTTTTCTAGGCCGTTCTTGTGGACCCTTTCATGCATCGATTGTTTGAACTTTAATTATGCGCATTAATGCCTAGGAAATGCACATAATCCCCTAAATATGGCAAATGAACCCGGAAAAGTGCCAAATTTGAAATGGTGATTTGCAGGTTGTATGTTCATTGTAGAAAAAACTCGTGGACAAAGGACAAAGGAAATTTGGACCCCCCTTCAATCTTGGTGATTTCCCCCTTGAAACCATGAAACTTCCTCGGTGATGGTTCGATTTATGAAAGGCACGCATCATGACATAAGGAAAACATTCTCCAATTTTTACCAGGGCATGGTGAGGCCACACGATGGCACCAAGCCAGGTGTCATGTTTTCCAACCATGTGTTTCATTTTTTGTATAGTTGTTAACCGAGTAAACGACGCATTTATGGTTGACTATTGCCACACATTTCCTTAAAATATCTGCCCATTCCTTGTAAAAGGCATGAGAATGTGCTAAATAACATGAGCATGGTTTTCCAGACCATTCGTGTGCACCTTTTCATGCACCGATTGTTCGAATTTGAATTATGTCCATTAATGCCTAGAAAATGCATATAATACCCTAAAAATGGTAAATAATCCCGGAAAAATGCAAAATTTGAACACGGTGATTTGCAGGGTGTATGTTCGTCGTAGAAAAAAACTCCAGGGCAAAGAACGAAGAAAATTTGGATTCCCCTTCAATCTTGAGGGATTTCCCTTTCGAAAGCATGGAACTTCCTCGGTGATGGTTCGATTTATGAAAGGCGTGCATGACAAAATAAGCCAAACCTTCTCAAATTTTTACCAAGGCATGGTGAGGTCATACCATGGCACCATGCCAGGCCCCATGTTTTTTAAGCATTTATTTCATCTTTTTATAGTTGAAAACCCAACAAACAGACATTTGTGGTTGACTATTGCCACACATTTCCTTGAAATATCTGCCTATTCCTTGTAAAAGGCATGAGAATGTGCTAAATAACACGAGCATGGTTTTCCAGACCGTTCTTGTGCACCTTTTCATGCACCGATTGTTCGAATTTGAATTATGTCCATTAATGCCTAGAAAATGCACATAATCCCCTAATTATTGTAAATGAGCCCGGGAAAATGTCCAATTTGAACACGTTGCATTTGAGGCGGTATGTTGATCGTTGGAAAAAACTGAATGATAAATTAGGACGGAAATTAGGATTCCCCTTCAATCTTGGGGATTTTCCCTCTCAAAAGCATGGAACTTCGTCGGTGATGGTTCGATTTATGAAGGGCGTGCATGACAACATAAGCCAAACCTTCTCAAATTTTTACCAAGGCATGGTGAGGTCATACCATGGCACCATGCCAGGCGTCAAGTTGTTTAAGCATTTATTTCATTTTTTCTATAGTTGAAGACCCAACAAACAAACATTTGTGGTTGACTATTGCCACACATTTCATCGAAATATCTGTCCATTCCTTGTAAAAGGCATGAGAATTTACTAAATGGCACGAGCATGGTTTCTAGGCCGTTCTTGTGGACCCTTTCATGCATCGATTCTCTGAACTTGAATTATGCGCATTAATGCCTAGGAAATGCACATAATCCCCTAAAATATGGCAAATGAACCCTGAAAAGTGCCAAATTTGAACATGGTGATTTGCAGGTTGTATGTTCATTGTAGAAAAAACTCGTGGACAAAGGACAAAGGAAATTTGGACCCCCCCTTCAATCTTGGTGATTTCCCCCTTGAAACCATGAAACTTCCTTGGATGATGGTTCATTTTATGAAAGGCGCGCATCACGACATAAGGAAAACATTCTCCAATTTTTACCAGGGGCATGGTGAGGCCATACCATGGCAGCAAACCAGGTGTCATGTTTTCCAACCATGTGTTTCATTTTTTGTATAGCATGAGCATGGTCTTCTAGACCGTTCTTGTGCACCTTTTCATGCACCGATTGTTCGAATTTGAATTATGTGCATAATTAATGCCTAGAAAATGCACACAATCCCCTAAATATGGTAAATGAGTTCGAAAAAATGTCAAATTTGAGCATATTTCATTTGAGGCGGTATGTTGATCGTTGGAAAAAAACTGAAAGACAAACTAGGACGAAAATTTGGATTCCCCTTCAATCTTGGTGATCTCCCTCTCGAAAGCATTGAACTTCCTCGGTGATGGTTCGATTTATGAAGGGCGTGCATGATGACATAAATCAAACCTTCTCAGCTTTTAACCAGGGCACGGTGAGGCCATACCATGGCACCATGCCAGCCGTCATGTTTTTCAAGCACATATTCATTGTTTTATAGTTGATAACCCAGTAAATGACGCGTTTGTGGTTGACTCCATTGAAATCTCTGCCCATTCCTTGTAAAAGGCTTGAGAAATTACTACATACGACGAGTATGGTTTTTCCAGACCGTTCTTGTGCACCCTTTCATGCACCAATTGTTTGAAATTGAATTACGTGCATTAATGCCTACAAATTGCACATAATCCCCTAAATATTGTAAGTGAACCCGAAAAAGTGTCAAATTTGAACACGGTGATTAACAGGGTTTATGTTCATCATAGAAAAAAACTCATGGATGAAAGACAAAGGAAATTTGGATTCCCATTCAATCTCGGTGGTTTACTATCGCACACGGTTCATCTCTGTCGCCTCTGCAAACCGCGTGTGTTCACTCACACATGCAAAAGGAAAAGAAAACCCTCACCCACTTCGTCCCCACTCACTCGCCGCGGACTCCTCCGCAACTCTGCACCCTAAGCTCGACGGCTGTTGGCGGCGGCCGTAGGTCGCGCTCCAAACGGCACCGGATTTTGCCTCCACCACTTTCCGCCGCCTATCTGCACCGACATTCTAGACTCTGGTCGACTGGGCTTTTCTGCGGGATTGGGCCAGGGATTTTTCTCATGGAGAAGGTAATCAACTTAATTAGCAAAATATTCACTCATCTCTTCTCGCAGTCCGTCCGTCGCTGTTAATCAGCCGGCGGAAATCGCCGTGGAATCATTTTTGTTCTAGCTGATTCGTGGGTGTTCATTCATGTGTGCACAGTGCGAGCACTAATCGGGCAACTGTGGTCGTGGCCAGTCGGAAACGAAGTTCTATCTCACCCCTCCGGATGACTTCAGGGAGCGCTCGGTATGTTCAATCTCAACCTACCACGGTCGGCATGGCCTAAATTTTGAACATATACCGTCTATTGCTACATTATCTATATATTTGCATCAAATCTTTGTTACATTATCTATTTTTAATTCTATAATTTTGTATTTTGCTTGCATCTATATATAGATATGTTCTATCAGTTACTCCCATATTTGCATCTTGCTCGGTTATTTCGATATATCTAATTTATGATCTTAATTTTCATTTCAAGCAGTACATCCCTTGCTTTGCAAGAACAGGAGTGGAAGGAAATCTTGGGCTTTACTTTGCTGATGACTCCCAGGACGTGTATTGACAACGAAACATGGGTTTACAATGACGGTTAGCGTAATACTTGATAAAGATGGTCACTCCTATTTTAATGCGGACCTTTGGAGAACAATGTCTAAGTGTTATGAACTGAAAGCTGGCAATAAAATTCTAGTGCGTGCACCACAGCCTGGTCTAATTAACATGGATGTTTACTTCCCCAACGTCATCAACCGATCAAAGTCTGATCGAGGTTAGTGTCCTTTCAACTTTCTCCATGCTGTCATATTACTATTTAAGCAACCAATTGATCACTATTTAAGCAACCAATTGTGATATCATATTCTGACTCCGTTCCTAGGCAGTAACAAATTATGTTTACCAATTTATGCGCACTATATATTCTTCTGCCATGTTCTGAATAAATGATACCTTTCCACCTTTTAAGCAGGATATGTTGGATGCATAGTGAACGATCTGTATGTTGCTAAGGGTACCAAATTTCACCGAAAGGACTTGAAGCATGTCATAAACTTTGTTGATAATCGGACAGAGATAGCACAGCGTATGAACGCTGGATTTTCGATGGGATTAATTAGACCTATGGTGCACACACTGAACAAGACCAATTGTGTGCACAAAGCACTGGTAAAAAGTCTTATTTTAATGTTGATGCTCATAAACTATATATATCTTCAACGATATGTTACAATTGTTTTTTATTCTACATGTCAGCAGAAATTGCCCCCTGTAGCCGTTCCTGGATCGATTTCCCGGCGTGGTCGAATTACACTTGTGCCTGCTAATAACGCCAAAGTGATTGCAAGGTACTGCATTTCCCGCAAAAATGGAACCATTCAAATTAACAAGTTCTCGCTTCTCATGGCAATGCATCCATATTGGAAAATTGGAGACACTGTTCTACTCCTGCTCTACCAAGGCACAGGAGGGCTCTTCCTTTTCATTGACGAGATGCCGAGTCGCCGTGATCAAGCTGCTTCCAGTGAATAGTTGTGGTTGTTGGCCCTCAGCCTCTTAAAATGTGCTAGTTGTTACTATATATGTTAAGTATGTAGATATGGACCATATGGTTGTTGGCCCTTAGCCTCTTAAAATGTGATAGTTGTTACTATGTTAAGTATGTAGATATGGACCATATGGTTGTCAAAACCGTGTTACTCAGATCCTCCTTTTGTCGAATAGTGTAACCACTATATATATGTTACTCAAATGCTGTTACCCAAGTTCATAAATTTTCATGGAAAGTATTAGTATCGTACACAGTTCATTGAGTTTAGGCGTGTGCCCGATGTCCAGAAGGAATTTGCATATTAACTGTCCATATTGCAAATTCACACACATGTTCACATAAGGAAACGTATGTGTAACATACTAATCATCGCACACGAGTACTAACAGACGCATCGTGCGTGATACTCCTAGCCACCGCAAGCAACTAGTTTGCATTTTTCAAGTTTTTTGTACACACAGAATCACACACGAAGTAACTGTATTGACCGTCTGTGTTGTAATTTCTCGTCGCAAACAGTTCATCCGAGTCGGCTGTTTGCCACGTATCACACACATCTTGTTTACACGACTCGTTTGTGTTCTTTTGGCTCATCGCAAACAGTTCATCCATGTGAACTGTATGCGGCATATCACACACATCTTGTTAAGTTGAACCATTTCTGTTGTGTTCCCTAATCGAAAACAGTTCGTCCGAGTTAACCGTATGCCGTATATCGCACACACATTGATATGGCAGCCCATTTTTGTTGTTCTACCACATCGCAAACAGTTTGAATGGATTAACCGTGTGTCCTGCATCGCCCACACATTGTTATGGCTGCCCATTTCTGTTGTTCTGCCTCATCGCAGACAGTTTGAATGGATTAACCGTATTCCCTTCATCGCACACGCAACTAAAACCTGAACCGTGTTTGATGCATACATCATCGCAAACGTTTTGCACCTTTTTGACGGGTTTTTTACACCACCGTTTGCGATTATTGCATCGCACACAGTTTCGGCAAAGGGTCTCTGATCGTAGTGTCGCGTTAGCAGTCTCCTGCAGTAGTGTACATCTCCAATGTATCTATAATATTTTTGATTTTTCATGCTATTATAGTATCAACCTTGGATGTTTTATATGCAATTATATATCATTTTCTCGGACTAACATGTTAACCTAGTGCCAAGTGCTAGTTGATATTTTTTTGCCTGTTTTTGGTTTTCCAGGAAATCCGTAGCAAACGAAGTCCAAATGCAACAAAACTTTTTGATGGTTTTTCTGGGCAAGAGAGCCCTAGAAGCTTAGGGAGGAGACAAAAAGGCAAGTGAGTAGACGAAAAGGCACCAAGGCGCGCCCTAGTACCTTGTGGGTCCCTCGGGGACCCGTTTGACCTAATTCCAGCTCTATAAATTCTCTAAAATCGGGAAACTAATAGAGAGCCACCCAAAATACTTTTTCCGCTGCTGCAAGTTTCTGTTCTTCCATGATCCCATCTAGAGGCCTTTTCCAGTACTCTGTCGGAGGGGGAATTGATCATGGAGGGCTTCTACATCAACCTTGCTGCCCTTCCGATGATATGTGAGTAGTTTAGCATAGACCTATGGGTCCATAGCTAGAAGCTAGATTGCTTCTTCTCCCTCTTTAATCTTCAATACAATGTTCTCCTCGATGTTCTTCGAGATCTATTCGATGTAATCTTCTTTTGCGGTGTACTTGTTGGGATCCAATGAATTGTGGGTTTATAACCAGATTATTCATGGGAAATATTTAAGACTTTTCTGAATTCTTATATGCATGATTGTTAATAGCTCTATATGTCTCTCTGGTCTATGCATTTGGTTTGGCCAACTAGATTGATTTATCTTGCAATGGGAGAGGTGGTTTGTAAAGGGTTCAATCTTGCAGTGATCTATATCCTAGTGACAGAAGGGGGCAAGACACGTATTTGTATTGTTGACATTAAGGGGGAAACGATAGGGTTTATTCATATTAATTAGATTTACTTTGTCTACATCATGTCATCTTGCCTAAGGCGTTACTCCGTTTCTTATGAACTTAATACTCTAGATGCATGCTAGATAGGGGTCGATGGGTGGAGTAATAGTAGTAGATGCAGGCAGGAGTCGGTCTACTTTTCTGGGACGTGATGCCTATATACATGATCGTTGCCTTGAGTATCATCATAACTATGCGCTTTTCTATCAATTGCCCAATAGTAATTTGTTTACCCATCGTATGTTTTTTGTTCAAGAGAGAAGCCTCTAGTGAAAACTATGGCCCCCGGGTCTACCTTTATCATATATTATAAATGCCAAAATACCTTGCTGCAATTTATTTACCGTTCTTTTATTTTATGTTTTTATCTATCTATCGCTATCATATTCGATCCTTGCAAATAACTGCCAAGGGGATTGACAACCCCCTTGATCACATTGGGTGCAAGTATTTGCTCTTTTGTGTGTAGGTGCTGCTCACAAGGTTTTGCGTGGTTCTCCTACTGGATTGATAACCTTTGTTCTTCACTCAGGGAAATACTTATGTCTACTATACTGCATCATCCTCTCCTCTTCGAGGAAATCCCAACGTAGCTCAGAAGTAGCACTGGCCGATCTCCCTCTAGCTAGCATCTCTCTCTCTCTCTCTCTCTCTCTCTCTCTCTCTCTTTATATATATATAATATCTTTCTCCATCAACCTTCTTTCTCGGAAGCACTCTCGCCACCTATCACGCACACTATATCTGTTTATCTCTACATGCATCTATAGGTCGATCTCTTTTGCACACACATTGTGTCCCGCTCTCTCTGCTTGCCATATATGCATGCTCCACCCCATGTCACTCTCTCTTAAATACAAAAACACACGACATATCATTAGGCCTTCTTCCCTCACTCTGAAATGCATGCATATTGTCGTATCGATCAATTTCTCCCATCCTGTTGATCTTATTACTTATGTCTCCTCTCTTTTATCTCAATCATGCGTGTGCGTGCACAAACACACACCCTCTATCGACGTATATATGTATGCCTTTCGCACATGCACGTTCTAGGTCTCATCTCTCTCCATACGTAGTTAATTACCCCACCCCCACACCCACCCACCTCTAATCTCTCTCTTCTTGAGTGCACATGACTTCCGTCTGGATGGGTCTCTTCTCTAAAATACACACTCTCACACTTAACTATCTCCTTCCAGTTATCCCTCTCTCTCACTCCCTCACTCTATCCCTGAAAGCAATAGGAATATCCCTTCGTTTAATTCCCGCCTACATGCACCGTCTATAGTACTGTTTCTCGGTGTCTCTCAAACAAACGCGTTATCTCGATGTCCACTCATGTCACGCGCACATGCCTTCTCTCCTCTGTTTACGAGCATCTTCTCTCTGGCACCCCCTCGTTGGAGGCCTCTGCCATACACATCACCTCTCTATGATGAAGCGACACACACTTAATTACTTTCCCTGCCGATGACTCCATTTCTCTCTCTCTCTTCCTTCCCTCCTTGACATGATGTTGAGGCCGGACCGCCGTCCATAAGTACGTTGGACAGCTGGCAGCCCTCGATGTTCTTGGAGATCTATTCGATGTAATCTTCTTTTGTAGTGTGTTTGTTGGGATCTGATGAATTGTGGGTTATGATCAGATTATTAATGAATATTATTTGAGTCTTCTATGAATTCTTTTATGCATGATTATTATAGCTTTGTATTTCTCTCCGATCTATCTGTTTGGTTTGGCCAACTAGATTGATTTATCTTGCAATGGGAGAGGTGCTTTGTAATGGGTTCAATCTTGCGGTGATCTATATCCCAATGACAAAAGTGGACAACAAACGTATTTATATTGTTACCATTAAGGGGAAAACGATTGGGTTTATTCATATTTTTTGGATTTACTTTGTACATCATGTCATCTTGCTTAAGGCGTTACTCCGTTTCTTATGAACTTAATACTCTAGATGCATGCTGGATAGCGGTCGATGGGTGGAGTAGTAGTAGTTGATGCAGGCAGGAGTCGGTCTACTTGTCTCAGATGTGATGCCAATATACATGATCATTATCTTGAATATCGTCATAACCTATGCGCTTTTCTATCAGTTGCTCAACAATAATTTGTTTACCCACCATATGCTTTTTGTTCGAGAGAGAAGCATCTAGTGAAAAACGATGCCCCTCGGCTCTACCTTTACCATATATTAAAATCCAAAAATACCTTGCTGCAATTTATTTACTGTTCTTTTATTTTGTGTTTTTCTTTATCTATCTACCATTGTAAGATTTGATCGTTGCAATTAACCGCCAAGGGATTGACAACCCCCTTGATCGCGTTGGGTTCAAGTATTTGTTCTTTCGTGTGTAGTGTTGTTCCTGAGGTTTCGCGTGGTTCTCCTACTGGATTGATAACCTTGGTTCTTAAATGAGGGAAATACCTATCTCTACTATACTGAATCATCCTCTCCTCTTCGAGTAAATCCCAACATAGCATACAAGTAGCAGGAATAATTTATGTCGCTATTGCCGCGGAGACATCACCAAAAACTATCAAGTACCTTCGCATACTATCGACTACTTGCATTTACTTTTATTTGCCATTTGCCTCTTGTCTTCATCTCTCTCACTTCTAGAACGTTTTCACAAAAACACAAAAATATTTTCGTTTTCCTTTTTGCCTGTTTGCTTGTTTGAAGTTGCTATCATGTATGTATTTGAGAAAGTTATTGTTGAAAGCGCTAGTGAAGATAGCACTAGTGAGACTCTTGACAAAAAACTTGAAACTTGTGTTCTTAATCATGATCCTCTGGAAACTAAAGCTCCACCAACTTCAGAACTAAAATCTATCATGTGGGTAGCGGGAACATTATTGGGAAGAATATTATTCAGGAATTCTTTGATTGCACTAAAGTTATACCCATAATTAGAGGATCAATTCTTGATAAAACAAATTGCTGTGTGGATGCTATTGCTATGCTTGTGGTTAAGTTAGAAATATTTTTTTTTCATATTCATCCGACACTACAAAAGATATATTATGAACATCCCAACACTCATGATCCTAAAATTAAAAAGATTGCTATTATTATCGTTATGCATGAATTTGACTATATAATCCGAGAAGCTAGAGAAATCTTTGCTTACTATAGGATAAATTTTGAGCATCCTCCAATAGAAGAAATTCGACATGATAAAGATACTATACGTAGTCTGGAATCTAAAGATTATTTTGCATATAGTGAAAATCTTAGGAGGAGAGTTCCCTATGCCGAAGTTATCAGAACTTTGTACCACTATACTTGTGATAAATTGGAGTGGATAGCTAAAAGGATTGATGAAGGATTTAGTAATGAGTGGTTTGAGGAGATGGCTAGGGAACCTATTGATGATGACATACATGTTTTATATGAAGATGTTTATGGTGATGATTCAGAGTTTGAAGTAATGAATGTTAAAATTACCGAACAAAGTCCTTTCAATAGATTAAGCTCTCCCGCTAGGAAAGAAGAACATGAGAGGAGAGATTTATTAAGAATTTTTTTTGGAAGATTTGATTAGAAAGGATTTGGGTACTAAGGATGACAACACGTGAAACTATACATTACGCCTAGCTAGGGGCGTAAAACAAAAGCGCTTGTTGGGAGGCAACCCAATTGTTATCTTTATTTTTCTTGTTTATTTTCTATTTTTGAGTGTGCCCACAATTATGCTACTGTTATGGTTGTATTTTTGTGTTTTAAATTAGTATTTGTGCCAAGTAAAGCCATTGGGATTATTTGGTTGATAGTTGATTTGATTCTGTGAAAAAACAGAAACTTTTGTGCCCAGTAGCAGAATTGTCTAAATTCACTGGAATGTGATAAAATTCTGAATTTTTTACACATGATTTATATAAAAATTTCCCACATTTTCCTAATTCTTAAGAATTACTGTAGTTACAGAAGTATTGCGTTTGTTCTGATCATTACAGAATGTCCTGTTTTTGACAGATTCTGTTTTCGTTGCATTCTTTGCTTGTTTTAATGATTCTATGGATTGTATCGGGGGGTATAAGTCATGGTGAAGTTAGAACACAGTAGGTCTTATGCAATAATAAAACATGAATGGGCTTACAACAATACCTAGGGCTCATTCGGTTTGGAGTAAATCAAAATGTAGGAATTAGAAATAGTATAGGAATTTGATAGGACGGGACTTTCCATCCTAAGGAATTGACTTGTCTCGTTCCTACGCGTAAAATGAGTTTTGAGTGGATGTGTAGTTTCCTCCAAAAATACAGGAAAGGAGTAGTATTCCTAAGAAATTCCTCTACGCATATCCTACAAACCGAATGCATATATAGGAAAATTTCCTCTGGAATCCTTGTTCCTATGTTTCTCCTACAAAAATCCTCCAAACCGAATGAGGCCCTAAAGTTTATGATTGGCTTGTTATTCTAATGGATCTCACAAGTTTTCTGTTGAGTTTTGTGTGCTGAAGTTTTTAAGTTTTGAGTGAGATCGTGATGGATGAAGAAATAAGGAGTGGCAATACCCTAATCTTGGGGATGCCCAAGGAAACCCAAGGTAATATTCAAGGACACCCAAGACACTAAGCTCGGGGATGCCCCGGATGGCATCCTTTCTTTCCTCTACCAACCATCGGTAAATTACTTGGAGCTCAATTTTTGTTCTACACATGATATGAGTTTTGCTTGGAGTGTCATCTATATATGAGTCTTTACTTTGTTTGCTTTTTAGTTTGCCACAATCATCTTTTATGGATACACCTTTTTGAGAGGGACACACATTATTCGTGATTTGTTAGAATACTCTATATGTTTCACTTATATCTTTTAAGCTAGGCAGTTGCTCTAGTGCTTCACTTATATCTTTTAGAGCACGGCGGTGGTTGTATTTTAAAGAAATAGTTGCACTCTCATGCTTCACTTATATCATTTTGAGAGTTGACTAAATAGTAATGGCAACATGCATGGGTTATGAAATTGGTCCTAGTATTATAGGTATTCAAAAGGGATATAATAAAAACTTTCATGTAGATCACTGAATATGACAAGTTTGATTCCTTGCAATAGTTTTGCGATATAAACATGGTAAAATGTGGGAGGTACTAGTGAATGATTGTGGTTTCGTTAGAATATTGGTGTTAAGGTTTGTGCTTCCCGGTGCATGCACGTATAGTCTCCCATTATGCTAAGAAGTTGGAGCATAATTTATTATTGAGTGTCTTCCTTGGCGTATAGGTCGGGGGCGCATGATATTTAACTCCTACCAACCTCCCCCCAGGAGCATGTGTAGTAGTACTTTGTTTCGAGGGCTAATAAACTTTTGCAATAAGTATGTGAGTTCTTTATATATAATGTGAGTCCATGGATTATACACACTTTCATCTTTCCACAATTTGCTAGCCTCTCTGGTACCGTGCATTACCCTTTCTCACGTCGAGATGTGGTGCAAACTTCGTCGGCGCATCCAAACCCCATGATATGACACTGGTGCGCGTCGGTCCTAAACAAACGGTTTTAACCCCTTTCCGCGACGGCATTCAGAACCATCGCCAAGTGAGTGTGGGCGATAGGGGGGTCCTTCCCACACGACCCAGAAACCGTTGCGATATGCCCTCCTGGCACACACGCTCGGCAAAATGAGGTCGTGTGCGACCGGCGAGCACTCAAATACAGAAATACGTATAGTAGTGCTAAAAAAATACAATTATACAGGCGAAATCATTTCCGTTCGTAAGTACATCCCACATAGTCAGTCACCACCAAACGTTTCCGTTCGTATATACATCCCACATAGTCACTACAAGGAAAACGTTTGTGCAAGGTGGCGTAACGCAAACAGTTTTGAAGAGAATGTCCTGTGTGATTGTTCATTGATCCAACACGGTTTATTTGTAGAAACTGTGTGCGTTGCCTGAGATCATCACCCACGGTGGTTTCTCATTAACCGTTTGCAATAGAAAAAGCCAATTAGCAAGCTAATTTGCCAATTAGCGGGCTAATTGCCCTATTATTAATAATCCATTTACTAATCTAATTGACATTCATATTAAGAACATAATATATTCCATTTCCATATTAAGGAAGCAGGATTTCATAATTGAAATACATCGGAGTACAACATGATATAGCTTCAGCACTCAGCTACCCCATTACACAACTGCATCAACAGCAAGTTTCGCATGCAACATCTAGACCTTTCAAAATTAGCATCATAGACGGTACATAGAGAGATGCATCTAATCTGGAAAACTGCTGAAGCGGAAGGCGAATATTGAGCCTTCATTCATATTGAAGGTCTTTGCAACTTTAGGCCAGTGCCTGTGGATGATTGACCGTCCATCCTTCGACCTCTTCAGGAACACTTCAATATTGAACCGTGGGTGTTGTATGAAAACTTCCCTCGCCTCCTGACCACAGAGGTGGTTTGAGAGGTAATCATCAGTGAAGCCTGAAAACAAGGATGTGCATAAATATCTTCTCTATATTGGAAATGGGGCAAAGGAATACATAAAGGCAAGGTATAATAGTTAGTACCATCTTGTAAACCTCGGTGCTTCCCATTGTTTCCCTGCAACACATATAAGGTAGTTATTCATCAGGTTAAGTAAGGGTTCGCATGCTATTAGTAAAATATGTTGATGATAAATAAGCACATTGCAGATTCATCAGATTAATTCAAGCCACATGGAAAACCCATTTATCCAAACCAAGCATGATTAGGAACTAGGAAATATAACACTTGTATATGTTTCTCATGTATTAAGTGCAGCCAACACTACAAAAAAATACACTTCCGTGATGATACGTGTTTGTCACAATAGGTCGCATTTTTTGTCATGCATGTACATCCATGACAATTTTATGACAGAATCAAGATAGTCATACATGTGCTGTCGTAGAAGTGTTCCATGACATTACTGAAATTATCATCACGGAAGTGTCCACTTCCATGACGATAATCGCGCGTCACAGAAGTGCTTTCGTCAAGGGTGACCGACGCGTGGCATCCACCGTAACGGAACGCCGTTAAGATATCGGGTCCGGTTTTGGATCCGATAACCCACTAACAGCCCCGACCAATGGGGATTCTCCACGTGTAAAATCATCATTGGCTGGAGGAAACACGTGTCAGCTCAACGTTGGGACAGATGTCATCCACTCATTGGACAGAAGGCGCCTATGATACGTCGACACGTGGCACGGCCCAACAGAGGCCCATTCCTGTGAAAAGGCCGGCCCGTTTGACTTGGTCAAAAGGTGGCGGGCCGGCCCACGGAAAGCCTGTTAACGGCCTGTTCGCATATAGCCCATTTACAGCCCGCTAACCCAGGGCCCGTTACGACCTATCCAAATTAGGCCCAGTAGCGTCATCTGGGCCGTACAATATGATTCCAGCCCATTTTAAGTTCCGGCCCATGTATGGCCCATGACGTCTTTCGGCCCAGATGAGGCCCTTTGTAACTCTTGGCCCATTAACGGCCCGTGGTGAAACTGTCCCGTAATGAACAGTGTATCACTTTATACCTATTAACGGCCCATTAATCCATTGGGCCGTTTGCAGCCCATGTTATCTTTCGGCCTTCTCAGGGCCCATTTATTCTTGGGCTCATTTCCAGCATTCGGTTACTTATGGCTTGTTACTGCCATTTTCTACTTGTGGGCCAAATTCAGCCCGTGGTTACAGTCGGCCCGTTTGTGGCCCGTTAATACGTTGGGCCGTTTTCATAGCGTCATCAAATAAAGCCTATTAACGACGGCCCGTTATGGTCGGCCCATGAACGGACGACTCCAACTCTAGCCCGTTTATGGCCATAATGCGGTTTGTTTTTGGCCCATGTTTGGCCAATCGATCATACGGCCCATCTAAGGCCCATTGATGATACGGCCCGTAGAAGGCCCATTGTTTCTTCGGCCCGTAGGAAGCCCAGTGTCACTACAGTAAATATGTAGCCCATGGCCTGTTAAAGGTGGGAAACTACTATAGGTTTAGACCTGCTAATGGCCCAAGCTGATTATAGGCCCACGTTTTGGCCAATATGAGTAACGAGCCGGCCTGAAGACCAACAACACTAAGATCCACTGAACCTTCCGGCCTAAATTATAGCATACCGACCAAAGAATAAACCTAGACTATACAACAAAGAAATTACGGCATATTAGGAATCAAAGTTCGCTACCCGGTGATAATAAAGCACAACATGACCGCGGATTACACACTCTGGGCATCAAAGGTCGCCACCAGTGCATATAAACGTGCCGACAAAAGAATATACAAAACTGAGAGCACTTCTGAAGGCACTAGACCTGGAAAGCTCGAGCCCCCGCAAGCAGCCGAACAAGCTGATGAGACCTTAGTTGTGTCAACGATAGATGCTTCATCCCTAGCTGTATGGCACCATAGTGCGCAAGGCAGTCCCCTGACATCTTCATTACATCTTTGACTTCAAGTCGGAGCTGAGCTGAAGCAAGCCTTTCCGCTTTAAGTTGAGACTGAAGAAGTCGAACTGATTGAGGCAGCGACTGCACAGAGGTTGTCTCACACCTGCTGGTGAGTAGCTTCAACTCACTGTCTTCATCAAGACAGGACCTTGGGGTCATCTCACTGTCCTCAAGATGGTTTGGCTCACTATCTTTCCTAAAGTTCTGTCTGGCATAAGAGATACGACTCTGAAAGAGAAACAAGGAGACACATAACAGGTTTCACAATTATATAAGCAAATAAATGGATCTGTTCTGCATAAGGAACATGTTTTTACAACTACAATTTAAAACTGGTTGTTGTTGCAAACCTCCAATCAGATGTAAACAGCAGTGGAGGAAATGATGCCTATCCAAATCTATACTAGAACAAAGTTTCAAGGCTTGAGAAGGATGAACTTACATTACATGTTAACACGGGCTAGACAAAGCCCTTCTCCATGTTGATGGAAAGGTCATTCAATAAATTCCCCAAAGAAAATTCTTTATAAGCGTTGCCATTATTCTACATTTTGCAAAGAGTAAATATAGATCAAATAATATTGGAAGAAATAGAGGATAATGAAGCCCAGGTGCAGACTAATGATACATAATCAAATAGCAGTTAATTAAGTACATGGTTACAAGGCAAAAGGTACTGACAAGAGGAATGCAGACATCAACGTGTGCAGTGGCATTGGCTTTATTCAACATTTTGGTAAGAGTAAATGTAGATATGATAATTTGGAGAAAGTGGAGGGCAGGGCAGATAAGATGCAGACTAATGCTAGACAATCAACTATCTCGCGATGCATGTACAGTAATACTACCACCGTCTGTTATTAGTTGTCGCTCAAATGGATGTATCTAGCACTATTAAGTTCTAAATACATCCAATTGATCAACAATTAATTCGATACAGAGGGAGTACATGACAACAGGTACTTACATGAGCAATCCAAAACTTCATAACCGTTGTGTTAATTCTACATTTATCTAAGAGTAAATATAGATCTTATAATTTCAAGCAAAGGAAGGATAAAGAAGCGAACATTTACAGCGATGCTACATAATCAAACAGCAATGAGTGTAAGTATGCTGACAAAGGGCAAGAGGTATTGACAAGAGTAATGCAGAGCCCAGTATTGTCGTGAGATCCTATGATCCTTTGAGCAAGGAGATTCATCTGAAATTAGTTTTCATACAAGAGAGAAGGTAAGGCACATGCAGGAATTTAGGAGTTCAAATTTTGAATTCATATCATAGACAGTACCTGACGCTGGGCTGTCAGCAGTTCTAATAAGGGTTTGGCCACTGTAGTAGGGGTAAAGTCTGTTACAGTTGGGCCTATGTTTTCTGTGGCTGCTGATCTATCTGATTTAACAGGTATCACTACCTTTTCCAAATACCAAGTTTGTACTCCTTGAGGATCTACAATCACCCTCTTCCTTTTGGACATCTATTACGAAAGAACAACATTTGACTGGAAAAACATAGTATGATGACACATGGAATAGGTACAGAAAATGGATAGGTATGGCATATACTCATATATGATGCTTAAACTAAGCAGATGGTGTAACAAAGTAGAAGTAATGCAAGAGGTCAGATGCAAAATATGTGCAACCAATACAACCTTGCCAAGTTAGAGCATGCACCTTGATGGGTGAATAAGATAGGTCAGCCTCCACCATGCCAAGTTTGTTAGCCAGTGGATCGTTCCGCAATATTCCTCTCGTCCGCCCATTCTCATATTCATTTTGATAATGTTCAATACCTGACATGCATGAAAACATAAAAACAAGTGAGATTATCTTTGTAATGCAAAAGTGATTCTAATCCAATACTTCCTCCCTGTAAACCCCTTTGTGCTATCTCTGCAACTTCTAAGAGGTGCCATGCATGCTGTAATTTTGTGTGTGCATTAGTATCATGTGGCCTACTACTCAAAATATGAGAGCTCCAGAAGTGATGATACTTCACAGATGACAGCTTCAACATATAGTAAAGAAGAACAAGTCGACCTGACCTGACAGATTCAAAATATACTAAGGGAGAATAACTCGACCTGACCAGTCGACCGCAAGAGAAGAGGATCATCTTAAAGAAGAGCAAAAGAGCAAGCATATTGAAGATATTACAAGTCTTTCTATACAATGTCGGTTGGCCACCCATGATGAACCAGAGCGCACAGAGAAATACTATTCCTTCCGGTCTCTCCATATGTGGCTCACATGCATTTGAAACTAAAGTAGGAACATTTAGCTGACCAATTAAACATCTCTCAATTTTACTAATATCAACATAATATCAGATTTGAATTTGTACAACTAAGCTTGTTTAGCTCGATGGGTGGAGTAGTGCTATTACGACACGAACCACGTAGGCTGATCGTGGTCATCATAAAATGGGGAAACCGTAAGCATGATGAGTATAGTGTTGACCATGGCAGTGGGATGCAGATCTGAAGCTGCAAACCGCGCAAAGGGTAGTTAGCAACTAAGAAAGTACAGTCAACAAGTGACAAAGAAATGCAATTCTGTTGTCTCTCTATATGTCACGACATGCATTTGGAAACTCAAGTGGGTCCTTTAGCTAACCAATTAAATGTGTGTGTTACTAATATCAGTATCATATCACAATCATATTTGAACAACTAAGCTTTGGAATTTTGAGTGTTGTGTTGTTTAGCTTGAAGGGTGGAGTAATGCTAGTATGACAGAAAGCACCTACGCAGATCATAGTAGAGTAGATAAAAGGGGAAAACCCTAAGCATCAAGAGTAAAATCAGGAAAGTGGAACTAGCTGGACCTGTGGGTGGCGCACATGCTTTTCGAAACGAATATAGGAACATTAGGTGACCAATTAAACGTTCTCTGTTTTAGTAATATGAGCATCATATCAGATTCGTATTTCAACACGTAAGCTTTGGAATTATGAGTGGCATGTTGTTTCGCTTGATGGGTTGAGGTCTTGAGGAGCAGTGCTAGCACGACACGAAGCAGGGAAGCACCTATGATGATGGTAGTGAATATAAAGGGGGAAAGCATAAGCTTTACGAGTATAGTGACCGTGACATGGCGGATCTGAAGGTGCAAACCGGACAAAGCTACTCCACAACCAATGTTTGCATTCAACTAGCCACTACGATTTGGTACGGACAAGAAAAACACAGTAAACAATTTAAGATCTATTTTCCGGGTGAGATCAATAACTTAAGCACATATGGAAGAGTACCACCTCTCTTGCGACGCCGTGTAGGCCCCTGCTGATACATTGAGGGTGCTGCGGGTGCGATGGCTGTCGGCGGCGGGGAAGAAGACTTTAGATGGCAGACGGCCGGGTTGGGCGATAAATCCTGTTGCCGTGGATGAGGCGGTCGTAGGATCGGCAACGGCAAAGTGGACGACGGCACCGATGAAGCGAGACAACGCGATGAAAGGATCCTGGTCCGGTGCCGTGGACGAGAGACGTCCATCTCTTGCAGTGGACGACGGGGTAGGGGTACAGGCTCCGGCAAGGTGGAGGATGGGGTGGCGGACGGAGGAGGCTGGCCGCAGTGGGGAGGTTGTCGTGGCTCCGACGGTGTATGAATGGGGAAATGGAGGGGGAGCGGGGGATCTCAAACTTTGGGACGCGCTTGTCTGAAATGTGGGAAAGTTACGAACTTATCCCCCATTTAAAATTTCGGACATCACGTCGGTTGGGGATAGGACGGTAATCTCACATCTCCCAAATATTTGCCGGTAACAATTTCGGGCGAGGAGAGGGTGTTTTGCCGCCCATGGTTGGCGCCCACAGTGTATGAACGGGGCTGACAGGTAGGGCGGCTGTGTCACGTCTGAGGGAAGTTACACATCTGCCCCTATTTAAAATATTAGCCTACATTGATTTCGGACGAGGAGAGTTTGTTTTGCCGCCCATCGTGGATGAATGGGGAAATGGAGGGAGAGACACATGTCTTTCGGACAAGCTTGAATCAAATGTGTTTTGCCACCCACGTTTGGCGCCCACCGTGTCTGAATGGGCTCAGAGGCCGTCGTGTCACGTCTGATTGAAGTTACTAGTCTACCCCTATCGACAGCAGTGTAAATCCGGTCGATAAGGATGTCAAGTGTCAGGGGTAGACAGTAATTTCCATCTCGCAAACACTTGCTTCGGGCAGCCCACAAATGATAGTGGGTGTTTAGCCGCTTCGTTCAAAACTTGGGAGAATTAGCATTCACGTTTGCCCTGGGCCCTCGCAACTAAATCCAAATCCAATTTTTATTCGATTACGAATATCCACAGATAATTCTACGTTTTGTTATTTATTTCTTCAAAACCGCAACAAAGATGTAACACCCCGAGAATCATGCTACGGTAACTCTCTGTGATTAAGCTAATCATGTTGCTAAACAGGGCTTGATCACATTGGAATCACATTTCTTTTCAAACTCCTAATTCAAACTTCAATTAAATTTAAAGTGGAAAATAATTTTTTTTCAAAAATTTAAACAAAAATGTTCGGGCCATGTCAATTATCGCATCGGTAATTATGGTGAAGTAATCACATTTTTATAAAATGCCTAAACGCTTTTAAATGAATTAAAACAGAAAAGAAAATAAATAAATAAAGAGAAAACAGAACAAAAAGAAAAAGAAAACGAACTAGAAAAGGAACACCCCCTTCCCCCACTGGACCCTGGCCCAACTGGGCCGACCCCAGGCCCAGCCGGCCTGGCCCACGTCGCTCGACCGTGCCCTCCCCTTCCCTGTTCCCCCGACCGGGGTCGGAACAGGGGCAGGTCCCCGCCGCACCCCCTCGCCGGCGACGGGGGAGGATAAGGCCGCCCCGACGCCTCGGCCTCCGCCCATCCCTCCCACTTGCCCCTCTCGCTCGCCACTGCGCCTCCCCTCCCCCAGATCCACTTCTCCCCCCTCTCCGATCCCTTTTC
>NC_057799.1:301807324-301816941 GCF_018294505.1 Triticum aestivum
TTTTCCCACCTCGCCCGAACGCCACCGCCGCCATGCCTCCGGCCTAGCCGCGGCCACCGAGCCCCGTTCTCCTCCCCGACGTGTCCACGAGCTCCGCCGCGTCGAGCCCGTCCTCCCCGACCACCTGCTCGAGCCGGGACCCCCCTACCTCACCCCCAACGCCGTCGCCTTCTTCCTTGGGTCGCCGCCGTCTTCTTCGACTCCGGCGACTGCTGCTGCTACTAAGCCTCTCACGGGCCTTTCTTGCGCCGTGCGGTGAGCCCCTCATCCTCTCCCCTCGCTCTCCTGGCCTCTTGAGCTCTCGTAGCCGCCGCTCTGCTTGCGCCCGAACGCGTCGCCGCGGAGCTCGCCGCCGGCAAGGCTCCGGTGACCTTTTGGTCACGGGCTCAAGCCCGTTGCACTCCCCACAGCGCGTAGATACTCCCCAGCCCCTCTGTTTGCTCGATAGCACGCCGTAGCTCCGTTTTCGTCGGGCACCCGTGCACGCCGCCACCTCCGCCGCTCGCCGGCGCCGATTCCGGCGAAGCTACGGCCACCACTGGATGCGGCGATGCGAGCTCGTTCGAATGAGACTAGCCCCGCTCCTCCCCGAGCCCCGTAGGCGAAATCCGGTGAGATCCGAGCCGCGCCGCCGCGTTTGGCGTCGCTGGCGTTGAGCCGCCGGCCGCGCTGAGCTGGCACACCTGGGGCCACCCCCTGGGTCGCTGCCAGTGGGTCCTGGTGGCCCAGTTGACTGGGTTGACCCCGGTCAACTGCTGACTGGGCAGGCCCCAGCCACTGACATGCGGGCCCTGCCGCATAATTAACAAAAAAAAATGTTTTTATAAATAAAATTAATTAATTAATCTAAATAGGCACTGACAGGTGGGGCCTACCTGCTAATAACCTTGTTTAAATTAATTATAAAACTCTGTTAGTGCCCTGTCAATGACATGTGGGTCCCACTGGACCCACCTGTCTGGTTTGACTGGTCAGCCGACCTGTTGACCTGCTGACGTCAGCATTACCTCATGCTGACGTCATAATTCATTTTGCTAAATTCAAATAATTCCAGAAATTCAAATAATCTTTGAAAATTCATATCTTTTAAACCGTAACTCGGATGAAAATGTTTTCTACATGAAAGTTGCTCAGAACGACGAGACGAATCCGAATACGCAATCCGTTCGTCCACCACACCTCCCTAACCTATCGAACTAGCAACCTTCCCCCTCCGGTCCGTCTGTCCGAAAACGCAAAACATCGGGAATACCTTCCCGGATGTTCCCCCCCTTCGCCGGTACCACCTACTGTCGCGTTAGGACACACCTAGCACTGCTCATTGTCATGTCACGCATCGTCATGTTTATGTTTGCATTGTATTTACTGTTTCTTCCCCCTCTTCTCTCCGGTAGACTACGAGACTGACACTGCTGCTGCCCAGTTCGACTACGGAGTTGACGACCCCTCCTACTTGCCAGAGCAACCAGGCAAGCCCCCCCCCCTTGATCACCAGATATCGCCTATTCTTCTCTATACTGCTTGCATTAGAGTAGTGTAGCAGCTTATTGCTTTCCGATATCCTATCCTGATGCATAGCCTATCCTTGCTACTACTGTTGTTACCTTTACCTGCAATCCTACATGCTTAGTATAGGATGCTAGTTTTCCATCAGTGGCCCTACATTCTTGTCCGTCTGCTGTGCTATACTATCGGGCCATGATCACCTAGGCGGTGATCACGGGTATATACTTATATACTATATACATGACACATGTGGTGACTAAAGTCGGGTCGGCTCGTTGAGTACCCGCAAGTGATGCTGATGAGGGGGCTGAAAGGACAGGTGGCTCCACCCCGATAGAGGTGGGCCTGGGTTCCTGACGGCCCCCGACTGTTACTTTGTGGCGGAGCGACAGGGCAGATTGAGACCACCTAGAAGAGAGGTGGGCCTGGCCCTGGTCGGCGTTTGCGGATACTTAACACGCTTAACGAGTTCTTGGTATTTGATCTGAGTCTGGCCATTTGGTCTATACGCACTAACCATCTACGTGGGAGTAGTTATGGGTATCCCGACATCGTGGTATCAGCCGAAGCTCTTTTGACGTCAGCAACTGAGTGGCGCGCGCCGCATTGGACCATAAGCTCGCGCTTGTATTAAGGGGGCTAGGTCTGCTTCCGGCCGCGTACGCAACGTGTAGGTGTGCATAGGGCGATGGGCCCAGACCCCTGCGCGCATAGGTTTAGACCGGCGTGCTGACCTCTCTGTTGAGCCTAGGTGGGGCTGCGACGTGTTGATCTTACGAGGCCGGGCATGACCCAGAAAAGTGTGTCCGGCCAAATGGGATCGAGCGTGTTGGGTTATGTGGTGCACCCCTGCAGGGAAGTTTATCTATTCGAATAGCCGTGTCCCTCGGAAAAGGGACGACCCGGAGTTGTACCTTGACCTTATGACAACTAGAACTGGATACTGAATAAAATACACCCTTCCAAGTGCCAGATACAACCCGGTGACCGCTCTCTAACAGGGCGACGAGGAGGGGATCGCCGGGTAGGATTATGCTATGTGATGCTACTTGGAGGACTTCAATCTACTCTCTCCTACATGCTGCAAGATGGAGATGACCAGAAGCGTAGTCTTCGACAGGACTAGCTTTCCCCCTTTTATTCTGGCATTCTGCAGTTCAGTCCACTGATATGCCCCTTTACACATATACCCATGCATATGTAGTGTAGCTCCTTGCTTGCGAGTACTTTGGATGAGTACTCACGGTTGCCTCTCTCCCTCTTTCCCCCCTTTCCTTTCTATCTGGTTGTCGCAACCAGATGTTGGAGTCCAGGAGCCAGACGCCACCGTCGATGACGACACCTACGACACCGGAGGTGCCTACTACTACGTGCAGGCCGCTGACGACGACCAGGAGTAGTTAGGAGGATCCCAGGCAGGAGGCCTGCGCCTCGTTCGATCTGTATCCCAGTTTGTGCTAGCCTTCTTAAGGCAAACTTGATTAATTTATGTCTGTACTCAGATATTGTTGCTTCCGCTGACTCGTCTGTGATCGAGCACTTGTATTCGAGCCCTCGAGGCCCCTGGCTTGTATTATGATGCTTGTATGAATTATTTATGTTTTAGAGTTGTGTTGTGATATCTTCCCGTGAGTCCCTGATCTTGATCGTACACATTTGCGTGCATGATTAGTGTACGGTCAAAACGGGGGCGTCACAAGTTGGTATCAGAGCCGACTGCCTGTAGGAATCCCCCTTTCCACATTCCTTGGCCGCAGTCGAGTCTAGACATTACAAAAACTTTTACTAACATGGCTGTGTGTCTTACGGGCCCACGTCGCCATTGGGTGGTACTAGGATCTTTTACTCCTCGACCTTTACTCTGGGACTCTGAACTCTATTCTACTCGGTAAACGAATTTACTAACTCTAACACTAGGATCCCGTGACCGCATTCACCCCAAAGTTGGATAAGCCATAGTTGTTTCTTAGAGTAGTATTTTGAACAATTCACACCCTGTCATTTGACTCCTTTGAAACGTCTTTGCTTTCAGTTGGAACCCACGAGGCAGGTCATGCGCCACACGACGGCCATTGGTGCCTCGGGATCACCTGCGGTGCTAGCTGAGATGATGACCTATCTGGGTTATCGCTGGCACCCTGAGTACACCGTCTACGAGGAGTACCAGGACTTTAACCAGGAGCAGTACCGTGCCATCGTCCACCTCTACTCTCGGGAGTACGACTCCACTACTGTGCTGCACACCGCACATGGTGTTGGTGTGACCATCGATATGGCTGTCCACGATGCTGCCTATGCTGCTCTGACACGTCTTCGTGGAGAGTATCAGGAGTTGGACACCTCCCCTTTCAGGCACATTGCTATCGCATCTGATGTTGGTGCGGAGGGATACTATACTGCTGCCTACTCCACTGTCACCCGAGAGCCCTTCTACCATCAGAACCTGGTTCTGCATGCTGATGGGCTGGATTGAGCTAACCGAGCTCTTCGCCACGAGATGTACACCACCCGTCAGCACCTTTACCGTGCTCTGACGCTGCTGCACCCCTTTGTCCGATCTGGACAGGTACCGCGTACTGCGATCTACCCAGCCAGGACCGTGATGCCCCACGGTGTCGGTTGGCCAGAGGTGGGAGGCTACTCCCCTGCACTTGGCCCTCTTCTGCCACCTGAGCGTCGGGCTCTACACCTGAGTATCCGTGGCCCCCAGTCTGCTGACGTGGAGGGCTATCCGTTGCCTCACTACCAGCTGTCGGGCTATGATTACCTCCACAGTACCTCTTGGGACTGATGTAGTCTTGCTTAGTTAGTATTAGTTGCAGTCGCTGCGAGCCTGTGTGCCGCCTATGATGTTTTAGTCTATGTACTGAACTCTATGTACTGAACTCTATGCATGACCCCTTTTGTAAGTTATGCCGACTATTATGTAGTAGCTATCGTGCTCCTTTCGTTATGCATGTTCCATCATGAATGATTCTTGTCTTTGCAAATATTTCTCAATGCTGAACTACCCCTGTTATATATTAGCAGGATGGTTAGACCAGGTGGTCGTGGTCGTGGTGGCGATGCCCCACCACCACCTGAGTACATGGCTGGTATGATCCAACAGTTTTAACTGAACCGCCAATTCATGGAAAATATGATGGCTCAGTTTCCTCGCCCCAATATGAACCAGCAGCCAGCCCAAGTGACTCTTCAAGATTTCATACGCCTCAACCCAACCATCTACCGCAGCTCAACTCAGCCTCTGGATGCTGATGACTGGCTCCGTGACATCACCTATGAGATGGAGTCTGCTGATGTAGCCCCTGCCAGCTATGTCACCTTTGCTTCCTTCTTCTTGAAGGGACCCGCAGCTCAATGGTGGGACAGCCATAGGCGTACTCTGCCAGCTGGAACAATCATCACATGGCCAGACTTCCAAGCAGCTTTCCGTGCCCGCTTCATTCCTCAAGGAGTCATGGACCGGAAGAAGCGTGAGTTCCGCAACCTCACCCAAGGCAACAAAACTGTTGAAGCTTATCAGCGGGAGTTTCTGGACTTGTCTCGCTATGCTGAAGAGGACATTGCAACTGATGCACGTAGACAGGAGAAGTTCCGTGATGGCCTTCAAGCTGACATCAAGCTCGCACTTCTAGTGCATGACTTTGCTGATTTCGCCACCTTGGTGAACAAGGCCATCAATGTCGAAACTGGTCTGCAGGAATACCAGAGCTCTCACAGACGCAACCGTGACACGGGCTCATCTTCGGGCTCGCCCTCACAGAAGCGTAAGATATGGATCCCGAACAGCATGTACCGTCCAAATGCATCTGCCCCAAGGCAGACCTATGCTGCACCTCGTCTGCCTCCACCACCATCTAGGCAGTCAAGACTTCCAGCCCCACCATCCCAAGCTCCTGTTCCCACTCCCAATAATGGTCTGTGCTACAAGTGTGGACAACCAGGTCACCGTGCCAGGGACTGCCATCAGAATCAGAATCAACTTGCCCTTCCAGCAACGGGCCGTGGTAACAACCAGCCCCGCAACAACAATGCTAAGTCTTATGGTCGTGCTCATGCCAACCACGTTGATCTCAACGAAGCTCAAGACCAGCCTGCTACTGTGATGGGTACACTCCTCGTAAATTCAGTACCAGCATCCGTTTTATTTGATACAGGTGCATCGCATTCATTCATGTCAGAAGATTTTGCATACAAGCACGACGTTAAATGTGAGGAGATGAACACCTCTGTATTGGTCAAAAACCCCGTGGGATAGTGTCAAACCTCCTTGGTTGGCATCGATGTCCCCGTGGAAATCGAAGGGCTGGAATTCTATGCCTCTCCCATTATCCTGAAGTCGTCTAACATCGACCTCATTTTGGGTATGGATTGGTTGAAAGCGCATACTGCTTCTATAGTTTGCGCCACTAAGACCGTCCATCTGCTACACCCTTCAGATGAGATAGTTACTTACCAAGCCCATCTGGTGCAAAATGCCGAGGCAAGGCTCTATGCATTGAATGCATTGAATGCTGCACCACTCGAGGGCATTGAAAACATTCCCGTCGTGCGTGAATTCCTCGACGTCTTCCCTGAAGAACTTCCAGGGATTCCCCCTGCTAGGGCTGTCGAATTCATCATCGACTTGAAACCAGGCACCACTCCTATAGCCAAGCGACCCTACAAAATGCCGCCGCATGAACTCCTTGAGCTTAAGGAGGAAATCGACAAATCTCTTCGCAAAGGATTCATTCGCCCAAGTTGCTCTCCTTGGGGAGCACCTTCTCTCTTTGTCAAGAAGAAAGATGGGACAAACCGGTTAGTTCAAGACTACCGTCCTATAAACCAAGCTACCATTCAGAATAAATACCCTCTTCCTCGGATCAATGATCTGTATGATCAACTGGCGGGTTCGTCAGTGTTCTCTAAGCTCGACTTGAGGTTGGGTTACCACCAGATCCGTGTTCGCGAAGAGGATATCCCAAAGACCGCCTTCGTGACTCGCTATGGTTCATACGAGTACACCGTCATGTCTTTCGGTTTAACCAATGCTCCAGCCACCTTCTCTCGTCTGATGAACTATATATTCATGGATTACCTCGACAAGTTCGTTGTGGTTTATCTGGATGATATCCTGGTATTTTCCAAGAACGAAGAAGAACATGCTGAACATCTTCGACTTGTGCTAGAAAAGCTACGAGAGCATCAACTATATGCCAAGTTCTCCAAATGTGAATTCTGGCTACCGGAAGTAACCTATCTTGGGCATGTCATCTCTAAGGATGGTATTTCCGTCAACCCCGAGCGAGTTCAGGCTATTCTTGATTGGACTCCTCCCAAGAATGTTAAGCAAGTCAGAAGTTTTCTCGGTCTCGCCAGCTATTGCCGTTGATTCGTCGAGAACTTCTCCAAGATCGCCAGACCTCTGACTAACCTGTTGCATAAGGGCGTCAAGTTCCAATGGACAGACAAATGTCAGGAAAGTTTCCAGGCACTCAAAGACAAGTTGACTTCTGCCCCAGTTCTAGCTCCACCGGATACTAAGAAGGACTTCGTCATTTACTGCGACGCTTCCCGTCAAGGATTAGGCTGTGTCCTAATGCAAGACCGCAAAGTGATTGCTTATGCCTCTCGGCAATTGCGCCCTCACGAAGAGAACTACCCAGTTCACGACCTCGAACTTGCTGCTGTCATTTATGCGCTGAAGCAGTGGCAACATTACCTTCTCGGTAATCGTTGCGAGATCTTCACTGACCACCAAAGTCTGAAGTATCTGTTTACTCAGCCAGATCTGAACCTCCGTCAACAGAGATGGATGGAGCTTGTTGCAGACTTTGACTTGGGTATTTCCTATACGCCAGGCAAGGCTAATGTAATGGCTGATGCCTTGAGCCGCAAGCCTTACTGCAACCACCTCCAGGTTCACAAAGTTCAGCCCTCGCTTGTTGAAGAATTCAGGAAGCTGAACCTCCATATTGTTCCTCCGGGTGCACTCGCTCCCCCTCCTAAGGAGTTTGGCAAGGTGAACCTCCACGTTGTTACCCAGGGTTCCCTCAATACCCTAGTTGCTAAACCAGATCTCGAGGACAGCATCAAAAGGCTACAGAAGTATGACTCTGAAGCCCACAAGATTAAGCGCTACCTCGCAGAAGGAAAGCCCTCATTCTTCGCCATTGCTGAAGATGGCACCTTATACTTCAAGGGCCGCCTAGTGGTGTCATGTGCAGAGAAAAACCTGGATATGACACAGGAAGTTATGAAAGAAGCTCATGATACGCCTCTATGTATCCATCCTGGTAGTACAAAGATGTACCAAGACATCCGTCAGAGATTCTGGTGGTCTAATATGAAGCAAGACATTGCTCGTTATGTTGCTGAGTGTGAAGTTTGCCGTCGTATCAAAGCAGAACATCAAAGGCCTGCTGGAACTCTGCAACCTATCTCTATTCCTGAATGGAAATGGGACCATGTTGAGATGGACTTCGTCACTGGATTTCCCAAATCACAGAAAGGTAATGACGCTATTCTTGTCGTAATTGACCGGCTTTCCAAAGTTGCACATTTTCTGGTAGTCAAAGAAACGATCACTGCTAGCCAGTTGGCAACGCTCTATATGTCCAGGATTGTTTCACTCCATGGTATTCCATTGGTTACCAGTTCAGACCGTGGCAGCTTATTCACTTCAAGATTCTGGGCAAGTTTCCAAGAAGCTATGGGAACACATCTGTCATTCAGTACTGCGTTTCATCCTCAATCGCAAGGACAAGTTGAACGCGTCAACCAAGTTCTCGAAGACATGCTTCGAGCTTGTGTTATTTCCTTCGGCAAGAAATGGGAGGAATCTCTCCCGTATGCTGAGTTCTCTTATAATAATAGCTATCAAGCTAGTCTGAAGATGGCCCCCTTCGAAGTGTTATATGGACGAAAGTGCCGAACCCCTCTGAACTGGTCAAAAACTGGGGAACGTCCACTCTTCGGTCCGGATATTATCCAAGATGCCAAAGAAAGAGTCCGCATTATCCGTGGGAATCTTAAGACTGCTCAGTCACGTCAGAAGAGTCAGTATGACCGTCATCATAAAGACATGGTCTATCAACCTGGCGAAAAGGCTTATCTTCGGGTCACACCTATGAAGGGTGCTGACCGCTTCGGGATCAAGGGCAAACTAGCTCCTCGCTATATTGGCCCATTCACTATTCTCGAAAGGCGTGGAAAAGTGGCACACCAACTGGAGCTACCGCCGAACATTTCTCAGGTTCACGATGTGTTCCATGTGTCACAGCTCCGCCGTTGCTTCAAGGACCCAATCCGAGCTGTGGATCATGAAGTGCTCGAATTGCAGCAAGACCTCTCCTATAAGGAGCATCCGGTCCGCATTCTCGACCAAGCTGAACGCCGCACACGTCAGAAGGCGATCAGGTTTCTCAAAGTCCAGTGGTCGCACCATTCTGAAGATGAGGCCACTTGGGAACGAGAGGATCGTCTGCGCGAAGAATACCCCGCACTGTTTCCTTCTACCTCCTAAATCTCGGGACGAGATTTCTTGTAGTGGAGGAGATTTGTAACACCCCGAGAATCATGCTACAGTAACTCTCTGTGATTAAGCTAATCATGTTGCTAAACAGGGCTTGATCACATTGGAATCACATTTCTTTTCAAACTCCTAATTCAAACTTCAATTAAATTTAAAGTGGAAAATAAATTTTTTTCAAAAATTTAAACAAAAATGTTCGGGCCATGTCAATTATTGCATCGGTAATTATGGTGAAGTAATCACATTTTTATAAAATGCCTAAATGCTTTTAAATGAATTAAAAAAGAAAAGAAAATAAATAAATAAAGAGAAAACAGAACAAAAAGAAAAAGAAAACTAACTAGAAAAGGAACCCCCCTTCCCCCACTGGACCCTGGCCCAACTGGGTCGACCCCAGGCCCAGCCAGCCTGGCCCACCTCGCTCGACCGTGCCCTCCCCTTCCCTGTTCCCCCGACCGGGGTCGGAACAGGGGCAGGTCCCCGCCACACCCCCTCGCCGGCGACGGGGGAGGATAAGGCCGCCCCGACGCCTCGGCCTCCGCCCATCCCTCCCACTTGCCCATCTCGCTCGCCACTGCGCCTCCCCTCCCCC
>NC_057799.1:301817225-301824098 GCF_018294505.1 Triticum aestivum
CGAACGCCACCGCCGCCATGCCTCCGGCCTAGCCGCGGCCACCGAGCCCCGTTCTCCTCCCCGATGTGTCCACAAGCTCCGCCGCGTCGAGCCCGTCCTCCCCGACCACCTGCTCGAGCCGGGACCCCCCTACCTCACCCACAACGCCGTCGCCTTCTTCCTCGGGTCGCCGCCATCTTCTTCGACTCCGGCGACTGCTGCTGCTACTAAGCCTCCCACGGGCCTTTCTTGCGCCGCGCGGTGAGCCCCTCATCCTCTCCCCTCTCTCTCCTGGCCTCTTGAGCTCTCGTAGCCGCCGCTCTGCTTGCGCCCGAACGCATCGCCGCGGAGCTCGCCGCCGGCAAGGCTCCGGTGACCTTTTGGTCACGGGCTCAAGCCCGTTGCACTCCCCACAGCGCGTAGATACTCCCCAGCCCCTCCGTTTGCTCGATAGCACGCCGTAGCTCCGTTTTTGTCGGGCACCCGTGCACGCCGCCACCTCCGCCGCTCGCCGGCGCCGATTCCGGCCAAGTCCGGCGAAGCTACGACCACCACTAGATGTGGCGCTGCGAGCTCGTTCGAATTAGACTAGCCCCGCTCCTCCCCGAGCCCCGTAGGCGAAATCCGGCGAGATCCGAGCCGCGCCGCCGCGTTTAGCGTCGCCGGCGTTGAGCCGCCGGCCGCGCTGAGCTGGCACACCTGGGGCCACCCCCTGGGTCGCTGCCAGTGGGTCCTGGTGGCCCAGTTGACTGGGTTGACCCCGGTCAACTGCTGACTGGGCAGGCCCCAGCCACTGACATGCGGGCCCCGCCGCATAATTAACAAAAAAAAATGTTTTTATAAATAAAATTAATTAATTAATCTAAATAGGCACTGACAGGTGGGGCCTACCTGCTAATAACCTTGTTTAAGTTAATTATAAAACTCTGTTAGTGCCCTGTCAATGACATGTGGGTCCCACTGGACCCACCTGTCTGGTTTGACTGGTCAGCCGACCCGTTGACCTGCTGACGTCAGCATTACCTCATGCTGACATCATAATTCATTTTGCTAAATTCAAATAATTCCAGAAATTCAAATAATCTTTGAAAATTCATATCTTTTAAACCGTAACTCAGATGAAAATGTTTTCTACATGAAAGTTGCTCAAAACGACGAGACGAATCCGAATACGCAATCCGTTCGTCCACCACACCTCCCTAACCTATCGAACTAGCAACCTTCCCCCTCCGGTCCGTCTGTCCGAAAACGCAAAACATCGGGAATACCTTCCCGGATGTTCCCCCCCTTCGCCGGTACCACCTACTGTCGCGTTAGGACACACCAAGCCCTGCTCATTGTCATGTCACACATTGTCATGTTTATGTTTGCATTGTATTTACTGTTTCTTCCCCCTCTTCTCTCCGGTAGACTACGAGACCGACACTGCTGCTGCCCAGTTCGACTACGGAGTTGACGACCCCTCCTACTTGCCAGAGCAACCAGGCAAGCCCCCCCCCCTTGATCACCATATATCGCCTATTCTTCTCTATACTGCTTGCATTAGAGTAGTGTAGCATGTTACTACTTTCCGATATCCTATCCTGATGCATAGCCTATCCTTGCTACTACTGTTGTTACCTTTACCTGCAATCCTACATGCTTAGTATAGGATGCTAGTTTTCCATCAGTGGCCCTACATTCTTGTCCGTCTGTTGTGCTATACTATCGGGCCGTGATCACCTGGGCGGTGATCACGGGTATATACTTATATACTATATACATGACACATGTGGTGACTAAAGTCGGGTCAGCTCGTTGAGTACCCGCAAGTGATGCTGATGAGGGGGCTGAAAGGACAGGTGGCTCCACCCCGGTAGAGGTGGGCCTGGGTTCCTGACGGCCCCCGACTGTTACTTTGTGGCGGAGCGACAGGGCAGGTTGAGATCACCTAGGAGAGAGGTGGGCCTGGCCCTGGTCGGCGTTCGCGGATACTTAACACGCTTAACGAGTTCTTGGTATTTGATCTGAGTCTGGCCATTTGGTCTATACGCACTAACCATCTACGTGGGAGTAGTTATGGGTATCCCGACGTCGTGGTATCAGCCGAAGCTCTTTTGACGTCAGCAACTGAGTGGCGCGCGCCGCATTGGACCGTAAGCTCGCGCTTGTATTAAGGGGGCTAGGTCTGCTTCCGGCCGCATACGCAACGTGCAGGTGTGCATAGGGCGATGGGCCCAGACCCCTGCGCGCATAGGTTTAGACCGGCGTGCTGACCTCTCTGTTGAGCCTAGGTGGGGCTGCGACGTGTTGATCTTACGAGGCCGGGCATAACCCAGAAAAGTGTGTCCGGCCAAATGGGATCGAGCGTGTTGGGTTATGTGGTGCACCCCTGCAGGGAAGTTTATCTATTCGAATAGCCGTGTCCCTCGGTAAAAGGACGACCCAGAGTTGTACCTTGACCTTATGACAACTAGAACTGGATACTGAATAAAATACACCCTTCCAAGTGCCAGATACAACCCGGTGATCGCTCTCTAACAGGGCGACGAGGAGGGGATCGCCGGGTAGGATTATGCTATGCGATGCTACTTGGAGGACTTCAATCTACTCTCTCCTACATGCTGCAAGATGGAGATGACCAGAAGCGTAGTCTTCGACAGGACTAGCTTTCCCCCTTTTATTCTGGCATTCTGCAGTTCAGTCCACTGATATGCCCCTTTACACATATACCCATGCATATGTAGTGTAGCTCCTTGCTTGCGAGTACTTTGGATGAGTACTCACGGTTGCCTCTCTCCCTCTTTCCCCCCTTTCCTTTCTATCTGGTTGTCGCAACCAGATGTTGGAGTCCAGGAGCCAGACGCCACCGTCGACGACGACACCTACGACACCGGAGGTGCCTACTACTACGTGCAGGCCGCTGACGACGACCAGGAGTAGTTAGGAGGATCCCAGGCAGGAGGCCTGCGCCTCGTTCGATCTGTATCCCAGTTTGTGCTAGCCTTCTTAAGGCAAACTTGATTAATTTATGTCTGTACTCAGATATTGTTGCTTCCGCTGACTCGTCTGTGATCGAGCACTTGTATTCGAGCCCTCGAGGCCCTTGGCTTGTATTATGATGCTTGTATGACTTATTTATGTTTTAGAGTTGTGTTGTGATATCTTCCCGTGAGTCCCTGATCTTGATCGTACACATTTGCGTGCATGATTAGTGTACGGTCAAAACGGGGGCGTCACAAAAGATTTATTCCGCCTTTATATATGATTATGATTTAGAAATGTCGTGATCTTCGAATTCAGTAGGTTGGATACACTTTGAGTGAAACAGTTATTTCATCCAATGCAATATGCTCACACGAAAAACAGTTCACCTTATGTCAATCATACAAGTACTGAGGATTACCTCTCCTAAAAAATTCGGATCATTACAACACATGGACTACATAGGGGGTCTTACAACATAATCCATTCAGAGACATGACACAACATGCTAGTACAATAATCTAATGACAATTTCAATTGCTATCGAAAGAAGAATTGGGATTACCCTGGGCTTCAGATAGCAGAAGCAGCAGGACCTCCTCCGTCTTCAAATGCAACATTCTTACTTCCTCCATTTCTTGGGTTGCTTGCATAATGCGTGCAGCTAATTGCATAAGTTCCAGCTTCAAGATCGAGATTACCTCATTCATGGCAGCCACACCATCTCTTTCTGCCTCTAGTAGAGCCTCAAGAACTATAATATTTGTGCTCAGACTGCTCCCCGGCGGTGTTGCCTCTGAACTGCTACCATCTGGTAACATGGATGGCACACTGCTTCCACAAATAGATTCTGGGGTTGTACATTGTGCCCTACTGTGAACGGCATCCTGAAAGGTTTCCGCTGGACATAAGTAAGAGATAGTTATCGCATGATCCAGGCAGTAAGCTTACATGGTAAACGACATACGAATTATTGCCGAGCATGGAAAGCTATATTTAAATGGTTCGAAGTAGCATCAGCCGAAAAGAAATTAAAATGGTAAGATGAAACTAGGGATGTAAGTGGCAAATAAACGACATCCGCCAGTCCCATCTAGTTAGTTTTTCCTAGCTCCCTGGTTCATTTTCCTCAAAAAACAAAAACTCTTTTGAACTATCATACCACTAGTGGACTTTAATCGGGATTAAACGGGACCCAGTTGACATCCCTAGTTGAAAGGGAGTGTACCACCGCTAAGTTGCCAAGGCATCTAAGCAGTTGAAATAATCTGACAAAGCACTTAACAGTGTGGCCTCATATAAACTACCAAGACAGTCTTGTGATGAAGTTCAGAGGAAAAGTTAAGGACTCAAATGAACAAGGCATGCATTTCTTTACGATAGTACAGCAGGCACTGCTGACATATTGGCCAACTCAGGTATAGCGTAACAAGTAACAAACAAGCATTCGAATCAAGCAATATAGCAAAGCGGACAACTGAACTATTTGTTATTCTGTAGGATTACAGGTTGAGGGCACAAGCCAAGAAAGCATCCCACACGCATTACATTTCACATGTACTAAAACACACTAGCTTACCATATGTTGCTGTGAAGCCTCGCTGCTGTTGCAATGTTCTTTGAAGATATCGTCAGCATCCCGTGGTTGCAAATCTACTTGTTGTAGTTTATTCTGCACCCTCTATTTAGGTAAAATTAATTTTAATCGCATGCACTGGTTCGAATTGATCACCAATGGTTCATCTAAACTAATGAAAGAAGGGTGTGTGCATGCACGACAATATATCTGCTTCCCTCTATTTTTATGCTTGTTCGAGGTGCCAGCCCCAAAATAACAAATATTTTGCTTGATGGGGTTGGCAGCTCCATAATTAATAGAAGCATCAAATTAGTCATGCAACTTGGGAAGATCAAGAACACACAAAAAAGTAATGAACAGAGGCTCGTAGCAGTGATGTAATAGCTAGCATCAGAAAATGTAGGGTAAAGCGAACAAAAACCAGCGGAACCACATGCTAGTTTGCTGATGTGTAATTAAGCATAGAGAACATGAAGCAGTCTAATGGAACAAACAGGTGGCATCAGAACAACACCATTATCATAAATATAGCATGCAAGAAGTAAAATAGTAGGCAGTGATATCTAGGAAGTACAGTAATTCTTAGGACAAAACTAAAGCATATTAACTATGTGTGCACTGGTATGTAATTTAGCACATGTAACATGTTCACTGCCAGAAGTATTGCCCTACAGGTGCAAGCAGAATAACGCGTCTCATGAAAAACTGAATGATGCCCTGAAGAAATTCAAAGGTGCGGTGCTTATGCTAAGAAAGTGAACGTAGGCGCCGGCCGTTGGATAATAGTACCTGATTCTCGGCGGCGTATGGGTATCGTTGGCATACTTGATAGCTAAGGATCGTCGATGGTGCTCGTGTTGCGGTTGAGTTTGGGCCGGCTGTCACCGTCGCTGAAGCGGCTCCGGTGCTAAGGTTGCGGCGCCTGTCGACATACAAGAAAGCTCATCTGTGGTAAGTGAATAGTTGCACTATAAAGAGAAAAACCGAAGGAGTACAGATCGAAATAACCTGATGAGGCTGCGGCATCGGTAAAGCAGGGCCGGTGGAGTTAAATATGGCATCCGTGGAGCGGGTCCGGTGCAGTGGACGAAGGCTTCGGCGGGCGCGTTGTACAGTGCTTTCGGTGAGGCGGATCTGTTGCGATGGACGAGAGCTTGTATGAAGGGCCAGCGAAGGGACGGATGAGGGAGTCAGTGAAGGGCCTACACTGTGGTGGACGAGGGCGCCGGTTAAGCAGATCCGGTGCGGTGGACCCTGATGGCGGTCAAGGAGATCTGGAGCGATGTACAAGCCAGTCGCAGAAGCGGCTCCGGTGAAGTGGTGAGTTGGCAGTTGGGGGTTCCAAGGGGTGCGGAAGGTAGATCCGTTGGGGTGTGAGGTCCACCGCTGCGGCGGAGGACTAGATTCGGCGGCTTTTCGTGGTTGGGGGTGGGAGGGGAGGGGCTCTGGGGAAGAACGTTGGGGGCAAAGAGGGGAAAACAATGGAGTTACCAAAGCAGCCCTTTTCCGTTCATGTGGCAGGGGTAAAACAGGAATATCGCAGGGCTAAAATTTCGGGCGCGGGATATTTCGATGTGAGTGGGAAGTTTGAAAGCTTTTGGCACCTGAAATTATATTCTGCTCTTGTGCGGCCGACTATGATATCATGGCCGAGAATTTGTTTGTTTTGCACGAAAAAAAGTGCAAGTTTTGAAAATCAATGTCTCCAACTCGAAACTTAGATTGTCCATTCAATTAAAATATGGATCATTGAGCTACTACAAGCAAATACCATCATATGGTCCAATTCAAATGAAATTCCGAATGTGTTTATCCTACATATGATGACAAAAGCAAAAATGTGTATGTGTATGAATAAAGTGGATGATTATAAAGTTTGAACATGCCCGTATGTGTATATCTCTAGGTTTGATATATGAATTTGAAATCACGAAATCCCGGCTTAAAAATGTACCTCCGTTTAAATGAATTACAAAAGCTAATGATGGAGTCGAATTCCAAAATTCCAATCTTAGGTTTGTAATTCTGGTACATCAAAGTATATCACGCATGTTCAAAAGTATCGTTATCTCATAGTCCAAACTGTGAAACAAATTGATCAACCTTGAGTGCACACACTGTTGACCATGTATATCTCAATTACGCTAAAGTCCCTCAAATATAGACACCTCACTCTTTATCTGAAGCAAACCACCCCCACCCCCTCGTCGCCCCCCCACACACACAGAAGCCGTTCTCTCCCCCCAAACACCAACACACGAGCACATTAACACCCCTCTCTCTTCTAAAGTCCGGACCCCAATATTGGTCTCTATCACTTTATCTCTTGGGCATGCACACATCTCTTCCCC